>NC_065916.1:4003467-4005967 GCF_905147045.1 Nymphalis io | reverse complement strand
CTAACGGGGAAGATGTTGTCTTAGATACTCACGGGTTGGTCGTAGCACGAATTTCCGAGCCCGCCGGCTAGCTTCGGGGATGCGAAGAATGCGCGGCCAGCCCGTCAAAGGGGAAGAGTGACTTGTCACGACGCCCAACTCCTATCCACAGCCTGCCCGTGGCGCCGCTGCCAAGCTGATGTGGGAGGGGGGGATCCGCACCTAAATTAGGCAGCCCGATAGTAGCCGTTGCGGTGCTGCATGCCTCGTTGGTGCAAATATCCTAATCCACTCGTCGACGAGGCCACAAGCGCTATTCCATTGCGGTCTCCACCATCGCCGATACGGTCCTCACGGATACGTCTGCGGTGGTGGAGACCGGAATCAGGCTTGACCCTGGATTCTCTTTGAGTGGTGCGACAGCCTTCCATCTTAAGGTTGTAATCCAGGTGGTGACTGCGAGGTGAGATTCCTCGCAGTAGTCCCGATGGTTGGTCTCTACGGAGACCTTCAAGCCTAGCGGTTTTCTTCGGTTGGGACCTTGCAAAAACCGTGGGCGAATCCCGTGGTTGGGTTTGCGGCCCGACCATATGGGAGATCTAACCGTTGCAAAAAGTCCAAATAAGAAAATATTGGGCCGCCCCGATCTTCCACAGGAGTCGGGGAGCACGGTCAGTTCTTCCCCGGTGGTTCGATCTGGCGTTCCCGGCGGGAACGCTGGGCGGCCACTTGGATGGACCTGTCCAATGTGTGGACGTTCTTTTGGAACCAAGACGGGGTTGGGTGTTCACAAACGTAGAGCCCACCCCGTCGAGGCCAATGCGGAGGCTGCTCCAGCGTTGGTGAAGCGCAGGTGGAGTGAGGAGGAATTGCTTCTCATGGCTCGAGTCGAGGCGCAACTTACGAGGGAAACCGGGAAGTGTCCGAACGCAGACATTCTCGCCAAACTGCCCCAACTCCGTAGGACGTTGGAAGCAGTTAAAGGCCAACGCCGGAGTGCCAAATACAAAGGACTTGTGAAATCATGTCTGGAGGAGTTGGCACTCTCGGAAGTTGAGCCCAACGCGAGAAGGGGTTCGCGCACCGAACGGACCCCGGAAGTGCTGCCTACGAGAGAGCCAGAGAGCGCCTCCGAAGACCCACCTGACGATGAGCCACGCCGTACAGCCCAAACCCCTGTCAGCTCGAACGCGGCGCAAGTACTGGAAGATCTCCTTCGGGAGATTGAGAGACGGAAGCGGCGCTGCGAGCCTGGGGCGAAGGCTAGGAGACGTCTCCGCCGTAAGAATAATGGATTTGACTACCCGAGTGCGTCAGATTTTCGGTCTAGCCGCAGGCGGAGACGAGCTGAGTACGCACAGATGCAGGAGTTGTTTCGGAAGTGTCCCAGTCGTGCAGCAGCGGAAGTAATCGACGGACACACTCGGGCCGTAAGGCACAGCCTAGGGGAACTGGAGACCTACTGGCGACCAATCCTCGAAGCAGTGTCGAGCGCCCCGGGACCTTCGAAGGAGGCCTTAAAAGCCTTCGGAAAGGGGCTCCCTTACGGGGGTGTGAACGATTACGCAAAGCTGTGGGCGCCGGTAACGATAGATGAGGTGAAAGCGTCCCGCATCGACATGAGGACTGCGCCAGGTCCGGACGGTATCCGTGCGGAGGACTGGCGGGCAATTCCAGCATCATCGAAAGCGGAAATGTTCAACGAATGGATGATACAGGGGAGTATCCCCGAATCACTGAGACAGTGTAGAGCAATTTTCATACCGAAAAGTGATGCTCCGAAAGGTCCGGGTGACTATCGGCCAATTTCGATTGCGTCGGTACCACTTCGGCACCTACACAGCATCCTGGCGAGGAGGTTGCTCGCCTGCTGCCCACCTGACGGGCGTCAGCGCGGTTTCGTGAGTGCCGATGGTACTCTCGAAAACACCGCCGTGCTTGACGCTGTGTTGGGGGATAGCAGGAAAAAACTGCGAGAATGCCACGTGGCGGTGCTCGACTTCTCTAAGGCATTCGACACAGTGTCGCACGCGGCACTTGTTGAGCTGCTTAGGGCGAGAGGGCTGCCGGATGGGTTCTGCAGATATATGGCTACCATGTACGAGACGGCGAGTACCACCTTAGCTGTCGGAAACGAACGTAGCCATCCTGTTAAAGTGGGTCGAGGGGTGCGACAAGGAGACCCCCTTTCACCGATTCTGTTCAACATGGCGATGGACCTAGTCCTTGCGTCACTACCAAAAGGAATCGGATATAGGCTAGAAAATGAGCAGATCTCGGCTCTGGCCTACGCCGACGACTTAGTCCTGCTTGCAGGCTCAAAGGTAGGGATGCAGGAAGCCATCGATCGTGTGGTGCAGGTCGGCGAAATGGTGGGTCTCGGTATCAACATTGGTAAAAGCTCCGTTCTGTCAATGGTGCCAGACGGGAAACGTAAGAAACACCACTACCTAACGGAGAGGGTGTTCTCTGTTGGGAAGAAAAAGCTTCGGCAGGTGTCTTGCGTGGAACGATGGAGATA
>NC_065916.1:3985967-3998467 GCF_905147045.1 Nymphalis io | reverse complement strand
GTATGTTATCGTCGTAAAATGTAAACTTCGATTCCACAATACACGAACGTACCGCGTTAATTTTTTCACATTTGAAGGATATTATATTATCTTTCTGTTATAGTTCAAATGCAATGATCGAATCTAGTGTCATTTTAAAATATTTCAGATAAATAAAGTATGTTATCGTCGTAAAATGTAAACTTCGATTCCACAATACACGAACGTACCGCGTTAATTTTTTCACATTTGAAAGATATTATAAGATGTAAATTTTGTAGTGTCACGTTCGTGGTTAGTTCGTGTCATGAACGATGTCGCTAAAGTATGTTATCGTCGTAAAATGTAAACTTCGATTCCACAATACACGAACGTACCGCGTTATTTTTTTCACATTTCAATGATATTTTATTATCGTTCTGTTATAGTTCAAATGCAATGATCGAATCTAGTGTTATTTTAACATATTTTAGATAAATAAAGTATGTTATCGTCGTAAAATGTAAACTTCGATTCCACAATACACGAACGTACCGCGTTAATTTTTTCACATTTTTATTTATTTATTTATTTATTTTAAGGACCACTAGTAGCTACTACATGTTTTAATGACAAATGTAAAACAATTTAGTGAAAATAGCTAACATGTGAAGCTTTTTAAAGTAGCCACAACAATTACAATATTTGTTTTAAAAATACATTAACACATAATTATAGCAACATGAGTAGAAAGATTAAAAAAAAAAAAAAAAAGTCCAAATTGGTACAAATTAAAGATCATAAAAAAATAAACATGCACTTAATAAAATTAAAATTAATAACACAAATAGTTTGAAATTGATATAGGTACAAATTAAAATTAAATAATTCATTAAATTCATGCAAAGTTTACGTTACAAAAAAAATTACTAAAAATATACTAATTAATACAAAATAAAATTAAGATAACATTATTTATTATTTATTTATTTATTTATTATTTATTTGCATCTCTCAACAATTCTAGCGCCCGTTTACGATAAATCATGGCAGAGTCATTGAAAATATCTAGATCTTGACAAAAACCATTGTACAACCGTGATGATCTAGGCATTGGTGCATTACATCCTAATTTCGTTTTTGATATTCTGACATCAAAAGTGCCCAGAAAACTACGAACATTGCGCCTTGGAATACGATAGTATATCTTTTCAAGTAAGTAAGTACAGTCGATCTCGTTACGAATTATCTTAAATAGGAAAGAGAGATCTAATAATTGTCTGCGTACAGAGAGACTATCCATATTAAAGTCTTTCAAGAGATTGCTGTAATTTTTATTAGATTTATTGTATGAGGTTTTTTTGTTTCTGGATAGATGATATACAAATCGCTTCTGTATTCTCTCTATACGCAGACGATGTACATTGTAACAAGGATTCCACACAACACTACCGTACTCCAGTACACTACGCACGTAAGCGTTATAGATTATTTTTTTCGTGTTATTCGTGAAGTGTTTACCATTTCTAATTAAAAATCCTAACGTTTTGGAACTTTTCGTAATTATTTTATTGAAGTGCGGGACAAAAGTAAGCTTGTCATCAAAAATGACACCCAAATCACTTATTTCAAAAACTTCCTCCAACTTGATGTTATCAATGCTATATATTGTTTTGATTATATTGAGCTTCCGCGTAAATTTTATATGCTTGCATTTACTGACGTTTAATTCCATTTTATTATTTTTACACCAATTATATATAGCATTAATATCCGCCTGTAAGAGCTCTGAGTCAGCTAAGTTGTTTATTACTTTCGTTAATTTTAAATCGTCCGCAAATAAAAATACTCTACTATAATGTACCGTATCGCAAATATCATTAATGAAGATATTAAAGAGCCAAGGTCCTAAGTGTGACCCTTGAGGAACCCCGGAGCAGGCTTTATATAGACTCGAGCTAAAACCTTTTAAGACAACAAATTGTTGTCTATTGTATAAATATGATTTGAACCACTCATGCATATTACCATTGAATCCGTACTTGCTTAGTTTTAAGAGTAAAATATCGTGCGAAACTTTGTCGAAAGCCTTGGTTAAATCGGTATAAATTGCGTCAACTTGCTTGTGGTTATCAATAGCTGGCACAATGAATTCACTGTACGAAACAAGATTTGATGTTGTAGATCGACCCTTTATAAAGCCATGCTGGTTATTATTATTCATTTGCTTTACATGACATTCTAGATATGGGTAAACTATTGCTTCAAATACTTTGGCAAAAGTGGAAAGTATGGAAATCGGTCTATAATTCTCAATGCACTCACTACCCTTGGACTTATATACTGGTACGATCCTAGCTATTTTCCACTTATCGGGAAAAACACCTGAGCGAAGTGATTCGTTGTATAATAAATATAAAGGGAAACTTAGTACCCATGCACATTTAGAAATAAATATAGGAGGGATATTATCATAACCTGTCCCTTTAGTTGTATCAAGTCTTTTTAAGTATTGATAATTCTGTCTTCGCGATATTACAAAATTAGTGAACGCTCCAAAGTCATGTTTACATTGATTACTATAAGATGGTAATGTATATGAACTTTGAGATTGTGTGTAAACAGAAGCAAAATACAAGGCAAATTCGTTACAAATTTCTGATCCCGATTTCATTACTTTTTGTTTGTAAGTCATTATGCCTGGGAGTGCGGTACTATTATCTTGTTTGCCCTTAAGGTATGACCAAAAATATTTAGGATTTCTACTAATATTTTCTTCAACAATTTTAATGTAATTATTGTAGCAAATTTTCGATAAATCTGCACAACGTTTGCTCAAAAGACGTAATGAAATTTCATCAAGTGGGTTTTTATATATTTTGTATTTATTTAAAAAAACTTGTTTCTCTTTATATAAATTTATCATTTCCTTAGTGAACCATGGAGGATATTGTTTACCTTTTTGTTTCTTTTTTGAAGATATTATATTATCGTTCTGTTATATTTCAAATGCAATGATCGAATCTAGTGTTATTTTAACATATTTTAGATAAATAAAGTATGTTATCGTCGTAAAATGTAAACTACGATTCCACAATACACGAACGTACCGCGTTAATTTTTTCACATTTGAAAGATATTTTATTATCGTTCTGTTATAGTTCAAATGCAATGATCGAATGAAATCACTCGGATATCGTTATCGTGTTCGATTCTAGTGTAATTTTAAAATATTTCAGATAAATAAAGTATGATATCGTCGTAAAATGTAAACTTCGATTCCACAATACACGAACGTACCGCGTTAATTTTTTCACATTTGAAGGATATTATATTATCTTTCTGTTATAGTTCAAATGCAATGATCGAATCTAGTGTCATTTTAAAATGTTTCAGATAAATAAAGTATGTTATCGTCGTAAAATGTAAACTTCGATTCCACAATACACGAACGTACCGCGTTAATTTTTTCACATTTTGAAGATATTATATTATCGTTCTGTTATATTTCAAATGCAATGATCGAATCTAGTGTTATTTTAACATATTTTAGATAAATAAAGTATGTTATCGTCGTAAAATGTAAACTTAGATTCTACAATACACGAACGTACCGCGTTAATTTTTTCACATTTCGAAGATATTATATTATCGTTCTGTTATAGTTCAAATTTAGTGATCGAATGAAATCACTCGGATATCGTTATCGTGTTCGATTCTAATGTTATTTTAAAATATTTCAGAAAAATAAAGTATGTTATCGTCGTAAAATGTAAACTTCGATTCCACAATACACGAACGTACCGCGTTAATTTTTTCACATTTGAAGGATATTATATTATCTTTCTGTTATAGTTCAAATGCAATGATCGAATCTAGTGTCATTTTAAAATATTTCAGATAAATAAAGTATGTTATCGTCGTAAAATGTAAACTTCGATTCCACAATACACGAACGTACCGCGTTAATTTTTTCACATTTGAAAGATATTATAAGATGTAAATTTTGTAGTGTCACGTTCGTGGTTAGTTCGTGTCATGAACGATGTCGCTAAAGTATGTTATCGTCGTAAAATGTAAACTTCGATTCCACAATACACGAACGTACCGCGTTATTTTTTTCACATTTCAATGATATTTTATTATCGTTCTGTTATAGTTCAAATGCAATGATCGAATCTAGTGTTATTTTAACATATTTTAGATAAATAAAGTATGTTATCGTCGTAAAATGTAAACTTCGATTCCACAATACACGAACGTACCGCGTTAATTTTTTCACATTTTGAAGATATTATATTATCGTTCTGTTATATTTCAAATGCAATGATCGAATCTAGTGTTATTTTAACATATTTTAGATAAATAAAGTATGTTATCGTCGTAAAATGTAAACTACGATTCCACAATACACGAACGTACCGCGTTAATTTTTTCACATTTGAAAGATATTTTATTATCGTTCTGTTATAGTTCAAATGCAATGATCGAATGAAATCACTCGGATATCGTTATCGTGTTCGATTCTAGTGTAATTTTAAAATATTTCAGATAAATAAAGTATGATATCGTCGTAAAATGTAAACTTCGATTCCACAATACACGAACGTACCGCGTTAATTTTTTCACATTTGAAGGATATTATATTATCTTTCTGTTATAGTTCAAATGCAATGATCGAATCTAGTGTCATTTTAAAATGTTTCAGATAAATAAAGTATGTTATCGTCGTAAAATGTAAACTTCGATTCCACAATACACGAACGTACCGCGTTAATTTTTTCACATTTTGAAGATATTATATTATCGTTCTGTTATATTTCAAATGCAATGATCGAATCTAGTGTTATTTTAACATATTTTAGATAAATAAAGTATGTTATCGTCGTAAAATGTAAACTTCGATTCCACAATACACGAACGTACCGCGTTAATTTTTTCACATTTCGAAGATATTATATTATCGTTCTGTTATAGTTCAAATTTAGTGATCGAATGAAATCACTCGGATATCGTTATCGTGTTCGATTCTAATGTTATTTTAAAATATTTCAGAAAAATAAAGTATGTTATCGTCGTAAAATGTAAACTTCGATTCCACAATACACGAACGTACCGCGTTAATTTTTTCACATTTGAAAGATATTATATTATCGTTCTGTTATAGTTCAAATTTAGTGATCGAATGAAATCACTCGGATATCGTTATCGTGTTCGATTCTAGTGTTATTTTAAAATATTTCAGATAAATAAAGTATGTTATCGTCGTAAAATGTAAACTTCGATTCCACAATACACGAACGTACCGCGTTAATTTTTTCACATTTTGAAGATATTATATTATCGTTCTGTTATATTTCAAATGCAATGATCGAATCTAGTGTTATTTTAACATATTTTAGATAAATAAAGTATGTTATCGTCGTAAAATGTAAACTTAGATTCTACAATACACGAACGTACCGCGTTAATTTTTTCACATTTCGAAGATATTATATTATCGTTCTGTTATAGTTCAAATTTAGTGATCGAATGAAATCACTCGGATATCGTTATCGTGTTCGATTCTAATGTTATTTTAAAATATTTCAGAAAAATAAAGTATGTTATCGTCGTAAAATGTAAACTTCGATTCCACAATACACGAACGTACCGCGTTAATTTTTTCACATTTGAAGGATATTATATTATCTTTCTGTTATAGTTCAAATGCAATGATCGAATCTAGTGTCATTTTAAAATATTTCAGATAAATAAAGTATGTTATCGTCGTAAAATGTAAACTTCGATTCCACAATACACGAACGTACCGCGTTAATTTTTTCACATTTGAAAGATATTATAAGATGTAAATTTTGTAGTGTCACGTTCGTGGTTAGTTCGTGTCATGAACGATGTCGCTAAAGTATGTTATCGTCGTAAAATGTAAACTTCGATTCCACAATACACGAACGTACCGCGTTATTTTTTTCACATTTCAATGATATTTTATTATCGTTCTGTTATAGTTCAAATGCAATGATCGAATCTAGTGTTATTTTAACATATTTTAGATAAATAAAGTATGTTATCGTCGTAAAATGTAAACTTCGATTTCACAATACACGAACGTACCGCGTTAATTTTTTCACATTTTGAAGATATTATATTATCGTTCTGTTATATTTCAAATGCAATGATCGAATCTAGTGTTATTTTAACATATTTTAGATAAATAAAGTATGTTATCGTCGTAAAATGTAAACTACGATTCCACAATACACGAACGTACCGCGTTAATTTTTTCACATTTGAAAGATATTTTATTATCGTTCTGTTATAGTTCAAATGCAATGATCGAATGAAATCACTCGGATATCGTTATCGTGTTCGATTCTAGTGTAATTTTAAAATATTTCAGATAAATAAAGTATGATATCGTCGTAAAATGTAAACTTCGATTCCACAATACACGAACGTACCGCGTTAATTTTTTCACATTTGAAGGATATTATATTATCTTTCTGTTATAGTTCAAATGCAATGATCGAATCTAGTGTCATTTTAAAATGTTTCAGATAAATAAAGTATGTTATCGTCGTAAAATGTAAACTTCGATTCCACAATACACGAACTTACCGCATTAATTTTTTCACATTTCAAAGATGTTATATTATCGTTCTGTTATAGTTCAAATTTAGTGATCGAATGAAATCACTCGGATATCGTTATCGTGTTCGATTCTAATGTTATTTTAAAATATTTCAGAAAAATGAAGTATGTTATCGTCGTAAAATGTAAACTTCGATTCCACAATACACGAACGTACCGCGTTATTTTTTTCACATTTCAAAGATATTTTATTATCGTTCTGTTATAGTTCAAATTTAGTGATCGAATGAAATCACTCGGATATCGTTATCGTGTTCGATTCTAATGTTATTTTAAAATATTTCAGAAAAATAAAGTATGTTATCGTCGTAAAATATAAACTTCGATTCCACAATACACGAACGTACCGCGTTAATTTTTCGGGGGTGGGGGTGGGAGGTTAGGGGGTTGGGGGGGAGTTCTTTGTTTTATTCCTTGCGACGGGGAGGGGGTTGATATTATATATAAAACATTAAATATAAAAATATTCGAAAAAAATACATCCGCCGTTATGAAGCGCCGAATGTCATATTCATCGTCCGGCATATACATAGAGTACGTTCGGTTCGAACGTCGAACGATATATATGATAATATTATTTCGTGAGACGCGTCGCAACCGTTGAAGATAAGACTCTATCGAAAAGTTGTTTTCTTCTAGTATTGTATTATATTATAATGTATTGCTGCTGCCGCGGTCGTCGTCGTCGTAAGCTCGTCGCGGCGTTGTCGTTTTACAATAATAATATATTATACAAATAATGTGGAGAAATATACTTTTCGTTCTATAACTGTGCCGACCGACGGACGTACGTAAGTTGCTCTTTCTAAAGCGACTCCGGCGTCGTCATCGCTCCTCTCTCTACAAATTCATCGACATGATAACGTATGACGTTCTCGTGTAGATTTATTGTGGACCCCGATGTGTGGTGCGATGACGATGTCTTCGGAGATAAACGCGGCAGACGGAGTTTTTAAAAGATTCAGTACGTTCGTTTAATGCATATAGAAATGTATGCGAAACGGTCGTTCCTAAAACTCTTTATATTAACAAAAACTATCATGTACGAAAAATACATAACCCGAGTATCGGTACGAACACTCAAACACCGGGCGTCGATCCGAATGTTTCACGACACATATATCCGTTGAACAATAACATACGTGCACATCGTGTACGGAAGTGTTTCTAAAATGAACGATCTCGTTTCGAATATTCATATTCGTGACCGTCGAGTGTCATCTTAGAAGACGAATCGTCGTCGTCGTCGTCGTCGTCGTGCTCTTCTCGGGCTACTTCGATGTCGTCGGTTATTTATCATTATTTATTATGATAATGAATGAAAAAAGTCAACCGTAAGAGTCTATCGCGTCTAACGCGATCGAATCGATACGGTACGACGAACCTCGTTTCGAAGCGACGACGAACGAAGACAACGTCGTCGTCGTCGTCGTCGTTGCCAGAAACGAGAATAGAGTTAAATGAGAGAAACTTACGGCGAAGGTGTCGCGTTCGCGCAAGCACGCACGGACGTGTCGTCGTCGTCGTCGAGAATAATCTATGTTAGCTCCCTGGTTGATCCTGCCAGTAGTTATATGCTTGTCTCAAAGATTAAGCCATGCATGTCTCAGTGCAAGCCGTATTAAGGCGATACCGCGAATGGCTCAATATATCAGTTTTGGTTCCTTAGATCTTACTCAGTTACTTGGATAACTGTGGTAATTCTAGAGCTAATACATGCAATCAGAACTCTGACCAGTGATGGGATGAGTGCTTTTATTAGATCAAAACCAATCGACGGAGGGCGTCTCGTCCGAAGTCGTTAATTTTGATGAATCTGGATAACTTTTGCCGATCGCATGGTCCAGTACCGGCGACGCATCTTTCAAATGTCTGCCTTATCAACTTTCGATGGTAGTTTCTGCGACTACCATGGTTGTCACGGGTAACGGGGAATCAGGGTTCGATTCCGGAGAGGGAGCCTGAGAAACGGCTACCACATCCAAGGAAGGCAGCAGGCGCGCAAATTACCCACTCCCGGCACGGGGAGGTAGTGACGAAAAATAACGATACGGGACTCTTTCGAGGCCTCGTAATCGGAATGAGTACACTTTAAATATTTTAACGAGGAACAATTGGAGGGCAAGTCTGGTGCCAGCAGCCGCGGTAATTCCAGCTCCAATAGCGTATACTAAAATTGTTGCGGTTAAAAAGCTCGTAGTTGCATTTGTGCGCCGCGCTGTCGGTGCACCGCATCCGCGGTGATACTGACACGTTTGCGGAGCATATCGTCGGTGAGCCGGCGGTAAAACGCCGGTTCAATATCAAAATCCTATCGCGGTGCTCTTCGGTGAGTGTCGAGGTGGGCCGACAATTTTACTTTGAACAAATTAGAGTGCTCAAAGCGGGCTCAAAATGCCGCTTGAATATTTCGTGCATGGAATAATAGAATATGATCTCGGTTCTATTTTGTTGGTTTTCAGAACTCCGAGGTAATGATTAATAGGGATAACTGGGGGCATTCGTATTGCGACGTTAGAGGTGAAATTCTTGGATCGTCGCAAGACGAACATCAGCGAAAGCATTTGCCAAAGGTGTTTTCATCAATCAAGAACGAAAGTTAGAGGTTCGAAGGCGATTAGATACCGCCCTAGTTCTAACCGTAAATATGTCATCTAGCGATCCGCCGACGTTACTACAATGGCTCGGCGGGCAGCTTCCGGGAAACCAAAGATTTTGGACTCCGGGGGGAGTATGGTTGCAAAGCTGAAACTTAAAGGAATTGACGGAAGGGCACCACCAGGAGTGGAGCCTGCGGCTTAATTTGACTCAACACGGGAAATCTCACCAGGCCCGGACACCGGAAGGATTGACAGATTAATAGCTCTTTCTTGATTCGGTGGGTGGTGGTGCATGGCCGTTCTTAGTTGGTGGAGCGATTTGTCTGGTTAATTCCGGTAACGAACGAGACTCTAGCCTGCTAAATAGGCGTCGTCATTTAGGTGTGCCCGATTTCGGTCGAGCAACTCACTGGCGGCGTATTAAAATTCTTCTTAGAGGGACCGGCGGCTTCGAGCCGCACGAGATTGAGCAATAACAGGTCTGTGATGCCCTTAGATGTCCTGGGCCGCACGCGCGCTACACTGAAGGAATCAGCATGTTCTCCCTGGCCTAGAGGCCCGGGCAACCCGTTGAAACTCCTTCGTGCTGGGGATTGGGGTTTGCAATTATCCCCCATAAACGAGGAATTCCTAGTAAGCGCGAGTCATAAGCTCGCGTTGATTACGTCCCTGCCCTTTGTACACACCGCCCGTCGCTACTACCGATTGAATGATTTAGTGAGGTCTTCGGACCGACACGCGGTGGCTTCACGGCCGTCGGCGTTGCTGGGAAGTTGACCAAACTTGATCATTTAGAGGAAGTAAAAGTCGTAACAAGGTTTCCGTAGGGGAACCTGCGGAAGGATCATTAACGTACGTTTATCTATCTCGAATTCTGTTTCGTCTCTGTGCGGATCGAGCTCTTCTCTGTATACGAGCGAGATAAACAGTGCAGCACGAAAGAGCAATGAGAGTGCCGATATACGACGATATAATAAAACAATAACAATAACAACAACCAAAAAGAATCATAATACGAAAAAATGCGAATTCGATCGGTGGATCGCATTATCGTTTCTCCGACGACGACGACGACTACGTCGTCTTCGTCTAGGCGTTCGTTGATATACGAGTCGTCATCGCCTTCGACGTTAGTATCATCACGTATGAAAATAACGATATTCGCAAAAAAATATATAAATAAAATACACGTATCGCTGAAGCGTCGTCATCGAATCGATATACGTATATATATTAAAACGTAGTATTATAAAAAGAGATACGAATATAACGATCGTCGTAAGACGTATGTAATCGTGTACTTTCAATTCGAATGTGGACGTCGTATGTACGCGGCGAACGTAACTAGCGAGAACGCTAGCTAACGAACATCGAAGTTGCACGCGTGCAGTCTTCACTCGTCGTTACCGTAGTCGTCTTCGTTATACCTGTGTACGTAGACCGGCAAGAATCCGCGCCGCGAGTCACATGTATAATATATATACGACACTGTATACGTTTCGAGTTCAAGACTCTCGTCGCTCTTCGTTTTCGTTTTCGTCTTTCGTTCTTCGTCTACGTCTACGTCTACGTCTACGTTACGCGTCGTCGTCTCCGTTCGATTACGAGTCTCGTCATCGTTTACATCGATCGGTCGTTATGTGAGTGTCGATTTGAATTCGTTTTTGAATTTAATATGATATCGATTCGTGGTGACGTCGATGTGTTTTCGTGTTTTGTGTTTTATGCGTTATATCATATTTTCATAGAGGCCTCGTGCTTTCGATCGATACGTGCGATGATGCGTTTCACACGCTCTCCTAGACGATGATACGATGATCGACGATCAGTCAGTCAGTCGATCGGTCAGTCGGCGGGGATACGAGAAGCGTCCGCTGAAAGTTTCGTTTGTTTTTTTCGTAAAATGAAATAAAACAAAATGCGGTTCGGCGTTCGTATGTCGTTCGGATGCGAGACGACGACTCCGAATATAATAAAAACGGGGTCGTTCAACGCGTCCCTTCTGATGTTTCGACGTCGGTTTCTCGAGGAAAGCACGATGTTGTAGTCTTTCGATAGCGCATCGTCATCTTCAAATAACGTATATTTTTTTTTAATTTTTTTTTTTTAATATTTTTTTTTTTTTTAATTTTTATTTATATACTGAAAAGAAATAAAAAAAGAAAAAAAAAAAAAATTTAAACAAACTAATATCACGGGCGTGTATAGAATCGCTTCAGTGATCGTAGAAACTAATCATCATGAAAATAAACAATTACCCTGGACGGTGGATCACTTGGCTCGCGGGTCGATGAAGAACGCAGTTAACTGCGCGTCATAGTGTGAACTGCAGGACACATTTGAACATCGACATTTCGAACGCACATTGCGGTCCGTGGAGAAACATCCAGGACCACTCCTGTCTGAGGGCCGGCTGTATAAAAATATATACCACACTGTTCAATGTTTAATGTGTATATAGTTTTTCGTAATGTTAAACTTTTATACGTTATTCTCGAACACATGACGGTATCCGTTTTAGAGTTCGTTCGTATTCGTATTCGTATACGAACCGACTCTCTCTCGGTCCGTTCAAATATTTCAATACGACGTGTATGTATGTTTATGTACCATGCGTGTTCGTGTATATTACAAAATTTTTGTATTTATATACGGTTCGTGTGTACGTTTACGTCACGGAGTTTCGTTATGCGCGATGTGTGAGAGACCGAGAGCGTCGCTCGCTCTACCGATTCGTACGTCTACGTCGTCTACGGCGTCGTCGTCGTCGTCGTCGTCTTCGTCGATCGGTCTAGTCGAGAGCGCGCCCCCATCTCCGACCTTTCGATCGTCGTTCTATCGTTCGATCAAAGAGGGTAATCGGATATATGAGGGCCGATCTCTTCTAGTCTAGTGAGAGAGCGAGAGTTCGTACGTTTCTCGTTATCGAACATCGATCGAACGTATATCGATAAAACAGCTCCGTTTTCGTTACGACGTATACACATAAAGCGCGCATTGCGTACGTGATGACATGTAAACGTCGTATTCGTTTTCGAGGCGTGTCGTGTCGTGTCGTGTCGTGTCGCGTCGTGTCGTCTCTCGTGTCTGTGTTATCATTATATACACAGACGGCGGGGTGGCGAACGAACGAACGCGCGCACGTGCGTGCACGCGCGATAACGAATAGTAGGCGGACTCGACGTCCGAAGAGCGCGTCGACGCCGACGTCGGAACGGACGGATGATGATGAAGATCTCGTCTCGTCTCGTCTCGTCTCGACGAAAGCGGCGCCGTCGCGTTGACGGATAT
>NC_065916.1:3975967-3980967 GCF_905147045.1 Nymphalis io | reverse complement strand
AAATGTAAACTTAGATTCCGCAATACACGAACGTACCGCGTTAATTTTTTCACATTTTGAAGATATTATATTATCGTTCTGTTATATTTCAAATGCAATGATCGAATCTAGTGTTATTTTAACATATTTTAGATAAATAAAGTATGTTATCGTCGTAAAATGTAAACTTAGATTCCACAATACACGAACGTACCGCGTTAATTTTTTCACATTTCGAAGATATTATATTATCGTTCTGTTATAGTTCAAATTTAGTGATCGAATGAAATCACTCGGATATCGTTATCGTGTTCGATTCTAATGTTATTTTAAAATATTTCAGAAAAATAAAGTATGTTATCGTCGTAAAATGTAAACTTCGATTCCACAATACACGAACGTACCGCGTTAATTTTTTCACATTTCGAAGATATTATATTATCGTTCTGTTATAGTTCAAATGCAATGATCGAATCTAGTGTCATTTTAAAATATTTCAGATAAATAAAGTATGTTATCGTCGTAAAATGTAAACTTCGATTCCACAATACACGAACGTACCGCGTTAATTTTTTCACATTTGAAAGATATTATAAGATGTAAATTTTGTAGTGTCACGTTCGTGGTTAGTTCGTGTCATGAACGATGTCGCTAAAGTATGTTATCGTCGTAAAATGTAAACTTCAATTCCACAATACACGAACGTACCGCGTTAATTTTTTCACATTTGAAGGATATTATATTATCTTTCTGTAATAGTTCAAATGCAATGATCGAATCTAGTGTTATTTTAAAATGTTTCAGATAAATAAAGTATGTTATCGTCGTAAAATGTAAACTTCGATTCCACAATACACGAACGTACCGCGTTAATTTTTTCACATTTCAAAGATGTTATATTATCGTTCTGTTATAGTTCAAATTTAGTGATCGAATGAAATCACTCGGATATCGTTATCGTGTTCGATTCTAATGTTATTTTAAAATATTTCAGAAAAATGAAGTATGTTATCGTCGTAAAATGTAAACTTCGATTCCACAATACACGAACGTACCGCGTTATTTTTTTCACATTTCAATGATATTTTATTATCGTTCTGTTATAGTTCAAATGCAATGATCGAATCTAGTGTTATTTTAACATATTTTAGATAAATAAAGTATGTTATCGTCGTAAAATGTAAACTTCGATTTCACAATACACGAACGTACCGCGTTAATTTTTTCACATTTTGAAGATATTATATTATCGTTCTGTTATATTTCAAATGCAATGATCGAATCTAGTGTTATTTTAACATATTTTAGATAAATAAAGTATGTTATCGTCGTAAAATGTAAACTACGATTCCACAATACACGAACGTACCGCGTAAATTTTTTCACATTTGAAAGATATTTTATTATCGTTCTGTTATAGTTCAAATGCAATGATCGAATGAAATCACTCGGATATCGTTATCGTGTTCGATTCTAGTGTAATTTTAAAATATTTCAGATAAATAAAGTATGATATCGTCGTAAAATGTAAACTTCGATTCCACAATACACGAACGTACCGCGTTAATTTTTTCACATTTGAAGGATATTATATTATCTTTCTGTTATAGTTCAAATGCAATGATCGAATCTAGTGTCATTTTAAAATGTTTCAGATAAATAAAGTATGTTATCGTCGTAAAATGTAAACTTCGATTCCACAATACACGAACTTACCGCATTAATTTTTTCACATTTCAAAGATGTTATATTATCGTTCTGTTATAGTTCAAATTTAGTGATCGAATGAAATCACTCGGATATCGTTATCGTGTTCGATTCTAATGTTATTTTAAAATATTTCAGAAAAATGAAGTATGTTATCGTCGTAAAATGTAAACTTCGATTCCACAATACACGAACGTACCGCGTTATTTTTTTCACATTTCAAAGATATTTTATTATCGTTCTGTTATAGTTCAAATTTAGTGATCGAATGAAATCACTCGGATATCGTTATCGTGTTCGATTCTAATGTTATTTTAAAATATTTCAGAAAAATAAAGTATGTTATCGTCGTAAAATATAAACTTCGATTCCACAATACACGAACGTACCGCGTTAATTTTTCGGGGGTGGGGGTGGGAGGTTAGGGGGTTGGGGGGGAGTTCTTTGTTTTATTCCTTGCGACGGGGAGGGGGTTGATATTATATATAAAACATTAAATATAAAAATATTCGAAAAAAATACATCCGCCGTTATGAAGCGCCGAATGTCATATTCATCGTCCGGCATATACATAGAGTACGTTCGGTTCGAACGTCGAACGATATATATGATAATATTATTTCGTGAGACGCGTCGCAACCGTTGAAGATAAGACTCTATCGAAAAGTTGTTTTCTTCTAGTATTGTATTATATTATAATGTATTGCTGCTGCCGCGGTCGTCGTCGTCGTAAGCTCGTCGCGGCGTTGTCGTTTTACAATAATAATATATTATACAAATAATGTGGAGAAATATACTTTTCGTTCTATAACTGTGCCGACCGACGGACGTACGTAAGTTGCTCTTTCTAAAGCGACTCCGGCGTCGTCATCGCTCCTCTCTCTACAAATTCATCGACATGATAACGTATGACGTTCTCGTGTAGATTTATTGTGGACCCCGATGTGTGGTGCGATGACGATGTCTTCGGAGATAAACGCGGCAGACGGAGTTTTTAAAAGATTCAGTACGTTCGTTTAATGCATATAGAAATGTATGCGAAACGGTCGTTCCTAAAACTCTTTATATTAACAAAAACTATCATGTACGAAAAATACATAACCCGAGTATCGGTACGAACACTCAAACACCGGGCGTCGATCCGAATGTTTCACGACACATATATCCGTTGAACAATAACATACGTGCACATCGTGTACGGAAGTGTTTCTAAAATGAACGATCTCGTTTCGAATATTCATATTCGTGACCGTCGAGTGTCATCTTAGAAGACGAATCGTCGTCGTCGTCGTCGTCGTCGTGCTCTTCTCGGGCTACTTCGATGTCGTCGGTTATTTATCATTATTTATTATGATAATGAATGAAAAAAGTCAACCGTAAGAGTCTATCGCGTCTAACGCGATCGAATCGATACGGTACGACGAACCTCGTTTCGAAGCGACGACGAACGAAGACAACGTCGTCGTCGTCGTCGTCGTTGCCAGAAACGAGAATCGAGTTAAATGAGAGAAACTTACGGCGAAGGTGTCGCGTTCGCGCAAGCACGCACGGACGTGTCGTCGTCGTCGTCGAGAATAATCTATGTTAGCTCCCTGGTTGATCCTGCCAGTAGTTATATGCTTGTCTCAAAGATTAAGCCATGCATGTCTCAGTGCAAGCCGTATTAAGGCGATACCGCGAATGGCTCAATATATCAGTTTTGGTTCCTTAGATCTTACTCAGTTACTTGGATAACTGTGGTAATTCTAGAGCTAATACATGCAATCAGAACTCTGACCAGTGATGGGATGAGTGCTTTTATTAGATCAAAACCAATCGACGGAGGGCGTCTCGTCCGAAGTCGTTAATTTTGATGAATCTGGATAACTTTTGCCGATCGCATGGTCCAGTACCGGCGACGCATCTTTCAAATGTCTGCCTTATCAACTTTCGATGGTAGTTTCTGCGACTACCATGGTTGTCACGGGTAACGGGGAATCAGGGTTCGATTCCGGAGAGGGAGCCTGAGAAACGGCTACCACATCCAAGGAAGGCAGCAGGCGCGCAAATTACCCACTCCCGGCACGGGGAGGTAGTGACGAAAAATAACGATACGGGACTCTTTCGAGGCCTCGTAATCGGAATGAGTACACTTTAAATATTTTAACGAGGAACAATTGGAGGGCAAGTCTGGTGCCAGCAGCCGCGGTAATTCCAGCTCCAATAGCGTATACTAAAATTGTTGCGGTTAAAAAGCTCGTAGTTGCATTTGTGCGCCGCGCTGTCGGTGCACCGCATCCGCGGTGATACTGACACGTTTGCGGAGCATATCGTCGGTGAGCCGGCGGTAAAACGCCGGTTCAATATCAAAATCCTATCGCGGTGCTCTTCGGTGAGTGTCGAGGTGGGCCGACAATTTTACTTTGAACAAATTAGAGTGCTCAAAGCGGGCTCAAAATGCCGCTTGAATATTTCGTGCATGGAATAATAGAATATGATCTCGGTTCTATTTTGTTGGTTTTCAGAACTCCGAGGTAATGATTAATAGGGATAACTGGGGGCATTCGTATTGCGACGTTAGAGGTGAAATTCTTGGATCGTCGCAAGACGAACATCAGCGAAAGCATTTGCCAAAGGTGTTTTCATCAATCAAGAACGAAAGTTAGAGGTTCGAAGGCGATTAGATACCGCCCTAGTTCTAACCGTAAATATGTCATCTAGCGATCCGCCGACGTTACTACAATGGCTCGGCGGGCAGCTTCCGGGAAACCAAAGATTTTGGACTCCGGGGGGAGTATGGTTGCAAAGCTGAAACTTAAAGGAATTGACGGAAGGGCACCACCAGGAGTGGAGCCTGCGGCTTAATTTGACTCAACACGGGAAATCTCACCAGGCCCGGACACCGGAAGGATTGACAGATTAATAGCTCTTTCTTGATTCGGTGGGTGGTGGTGCATGGCCGTTCTTAGTTGGTGGAGCGATTTGTCTGGTTAATTCCGGTAACGAACGAGACTCTAGCCTGCTAAATAGGCGTCGTCATTTAGGTGTGCCCGATTTCGGTCGAGCAACTCACTGGCGGCGTATTAAAATTCTTCTTAGAGGGACCGGCGGCTTCGAGCCGCACGAGATTGAGCAATAACAGGTCTGTGATGCCCTTAGATGTCCTGGGCCGCACGCGCGCTACACTGAAGGAATCAGCATGTTCTCCCTGGCCTAGAGGCCCGGGCAACCCGTTGAAACTCCTTCGTGCTGGGGATTGGGGTTTGCAATTATCCCCCATAAACGAGGAATTCCTAGTAAGCGCGAGTCATAAGCTCGCGTTGATTACGTCCCAA